>NC_056720.1:15665915-15683415 GCF_018831695.1 Puntigrus tetrazona | reverse complement strand
ATGTTTAAATAAAACAAATTAAATGTCAATAAAAAAATAAACATTATTTTAAAATATTATTATTATTTTAAGACATCAGTCAAAAGTGCTAAAAGGTCAGTGCCTCTATTAATACAAAACATGTTTAAAATTAAAATATAAAATAACTTAATATAAAATAAATGTTTTAAAAATATTTAGGAATGTTTTCTGATAAAATACAGTTTGGCATCTCTAAATACAAAGAAATAAAAAGAAAAAATTATAATATAAAATATTGCTATATAATATTTATAACAAATATTTTTAAAACCATGACTAATAATAAAAATTTAAATATGGTCAAAAACATGTGACATTTATCATATAACATATATGACCAAGAACTGAACGAAACCGTAATACAAATGACTCAGTAGTGTTCACTAGTTAGCATTCACAAAGCAAATTACTCCATCAATCACTGCTACTTCATATGCTAACATAAGCATGCTGAATGTGCAACTTATTCGGTTTTGACATGTGGAAAATTTACAGCAAGTCTGTAAAAGAAAAAAAAATAATAATAAATCCTCCTGAAATGTATTTTTCATTACTTTTGAATGCATTAAGATGCATAAAAGTCTGACTGTAAAGTACATTCGAATGATTTTTACAACATCTGCATTTGATTTCAGTCTGACACAGCGCCTTCAGAGTCAAAAAAAAAAAAAAAGCGCCAATCTGGTACAGTTATTGTTCATCAACAGACCAATAACGGCGGTGCCTTGAGGGCTGGACACTGCATTAGCCCGCTCGGGCCGGAAATGAGCCCCACCTGTCCCGCGCAACTCCTCTTTAACAGGCTCCAGAACGCCTTTGATTTGAGACGCCCTGGAAATAGGAGCGCCGACGAACGCAACATTCCCACTTTCCCCGAACGGTAATTGTTTGGCGTGTCAGCTGATACAGTGCTTGTTTTTGTTTTCTCTCGAATCCCAATTAAACACCATGCCGGCTGATCTCAGAGGAGGCGCGCGGATATTGCGCTCTCTCTGATTAATTTGTTAACCTTCATTTGGTAGCTTAATATACACGAGGTGGGTGTGCGAACTCGAATTTTCGCTGTTGATTGAGAACGTAAACGATCAAACGCAGGAAGTACAAATATAAGTTGTGTGGAAGAGACGAAAAAAAAAAAGGGAGACAACCGGAATGACACGAGCGGCAGAGAAAAGTAAACAATAGATCTGGAGGAACTCGAACAAAAGTAATAAAGTCAAAAGGAATATTTTATCAAAACCGTCTCAGGATTGATACAGGACCTGTGAACACAGAGGATCGCATCCAAATAAGACTCCAGCGCTGTTTGGTAGCACAATGGATTCATAATTTTCTATTTTTAGAGAATTTTAATGACTGCACAAGTAAACACCCCATTCTCTGCTACCAAATCCAATTATAATTGAATAATAATAAAAAAAAAAAAAACACAAGAAACACTTTCACAATGTTTAAGGAGGAGGAAAACACCTTCATTTATTTGTGAGAGAGCAAACTCTCCTTTTAACATAATTTCGCTTTTTTTTTGCGAACTCAACAACCGCCCGACATTAAAATCTCCCGAATATTTATAAATTCAGCCAGGAAACTTCAGCAACAAATATCTTCTAAAACAAAGAAAACCTAGTTAGGAGAAATAAAGTTAAGACATGAAAGCGATCGTCGGATAGCAAAGTCGCTTTATACTCGCCGACACTAAAAAGTAACGTTTAAAGCGTCAAACGTATCCCGAACCTTCGTGTGACGCTGTCAAAAAGCGCGGTGATTAAAAACGCGACCCCAAAAAAAACCCAAAACACACAATCCGTGGACTTTCAACCCCGTCCTATCTGATGTTTCTAATAAAAAGGCATGTTTGAAATCACTCTCGAACGCTCGCCACATCCTCTCAATTATTATCTCTATTTGTAAAATCCGTAGGTTTGCGCCGAACGGAATCGCTACTGGCGAGGTAGCATTTCTAATAGTCAATAAATCTAAAATATTATGTGTGAAATTGGGAAAAACTGCCATTAAGTGACAGACAGCGGAGAGCACAGCATAGGGTCCCGTCTGAAAAAAGGGGCCAGGTAATTCGGGACAACTGTCACCCCTGACCCGTCTGAGAAAGGGTCTAGTGGTCAGACTCCCCCAATAATAAAGCCCACATGGTTTAAAAAAAAAAAAAAAAAAAAAAAAAAAAAAAAAAAAAAAAAAGCCTTCAAACACTTAATTAAATGAATCTCAAAAGGTTAGGCTTGAATCAATAAAAGACTTGGGAGGAAAGAAAAGAAAAAAAGAAATGCTCCAGGGTCAGTTATATTATATTTTGCTTTATAGTTGTAAAATGCATCGATTTTTTTTTTTTTTTTTTTTTTTTTTTGGAGGCTAGAATAAATGTATAAATGCGTATTTAAATAATGGAAAGAAAAAAAAGTGAATCAAATTAATTGATTCAATTAGACCGAATCAGCGTTTGAAGCAAATGCCATGTGACAGACAATTTAAGAAAAATAAACCCGGAGCTTTTGCTCGATTTAAACGTATTCCTCGAGTTATGAATTTTAATATCCCCAAAGGTATGATAACCAGAGGGAGAGAAAAATGAATTTTTGTGGTGATAAATATATTATTGTAGGTGACATTTACATTCAGGTGGGGTAATTTAACATGATATGCAGAATACGTTCTATCATTAGTCAATGAAAAATTGCGCGAGAGGATCAAAGCAAACATGGAGCTGCCACTTAATTTATCACGCTATGAAGACAAAGAGGTTTTTTCTTTCCCCTCCGTCAGTTTCAAAAGACCCGACTCCTTTTTTTTTTTTTTTTTTCCCTCTCTCTTACGACGCTCTGGGTTTGCAATTTAATTTACAAATGGGATGCCAGTGCTGAGATGGCATAACAGAACAGGCTGGCTTTTTCTGCTTGGACAGACAGCAGCGGGATCCACAGAGTCATATAGGAGTGTTAAAACACCCCCCCAGTGGGACAGAAAAAGACAGCAGAAAAACACACACACACACAAACACGTTTCTTTATGTTTAAAAGGACAGATGACAGACGCGTTTCTGACCCCGACGCTGGATGCACTTCCTGTTGCACTGACCGAGCCACCTAAACATTAATTAAAGAGAAAAGGCGCTGGCAGGTGGCAGAAAAGCAGGATCTAATAATTGGCCCCCTTCTTCCACGCGCCTTCAGAAAATCCAGGACTTCTAGAGAGATGTGCCACTGGGCAGGCAGAAAGAAGAAAAGATACAAAAAAAAAAATAGATGAAGGCAGGAGTTTGAAATTCACAGAGATGGCCGGAGAATTGCGACAGCCGTTTAACGTTACGGGGCAAGTTTACAGAGCGCGGTTTTTGGGGATCCACGGCTGAATCTGCTAATGATGAGAGGACAGAGGTGCGGTGTGACCACAAGAAACACTGTTTGTTTAAATGTGTGAAAAAAAGACGGAGAGAAAAGGAAGAAAATTGCGATTACGTTCTTTTTTGTGTGTGTGTGTGTGCACACAAACGGCTTAAAATTAAACAACGGTATAAAGGTAATGAGAGTGTGTGTGTGTGTGTGTGTGTGTGTGTGTGTTCGTATAGGTTTACTTGAACTTCTGAGAAAAATTTTATCTTTAAAGTAAAGCAAAATAAAGTAAACCATTTGGGGATATCCTTATTAAGTAGTTTAAATAAAATATTTGTATTTGTTTTTTATAAAAAAAAAACTTTTGCTTTTCAATTTTAAATAAACTATTTAGTTTTGAATAAAAATTATATGCATTTTATTTGCTTCACCAAAAAAAAAAAAAAAAAAAGAAAAAAAAAAGGTTTTGTCAATTATATTTTTCATCTAGTGATGTTATAATGGGGAAGAAGTAATTTTTTTTTAATTCTAAAAATGCACATTATTCTTTTACATTCTGTAAATACCTGTAGCAATAATAAGATAATTAGGTTTATACAAAAACAGCAGTCTATGGTGTGTCTTAATTTCAATTTCTAGGTAAACGTGTGTGTGTTTAAGGACACTCACCACGTCACTGGGCAGGTTGTGTAGGTCATCCGTGGGGCTTTCCAGGGTGTTTGTGTCCACGTTCAGAATGACCACATCCTCCAGGGATCTGCTCTTTACTCTCTGAAAGCGCGACGCACTTGGTTACACACCGCCCTGCCCATTCCTATTTCCTGTAACCATTTTAATAGCCTAAATGTGATCTATATAAATACTCTTTTCAACAGTACTCCATTTAAAACATTTGTATAAACGGTGTAAAAATACTGTGAGGCTAAAATTAATTTTCAGTTGTTAAACTCCAAACTAATTCAGAGCACATTATATACATACTTTTTTTCCTTCAATGTCAAAACCTATAAGTAAAGACTAAGCAGGCGAGATATAAATAGACTGAATTAACAATGAAGAAACCAGATTGCCATAAACAAAACCAGATGAAGCTTTTGAGTTACTAAAGCTAAAATATTCATTACGGAAAAATCAGTCATCTATCTATCGCTCTATCTATCTATCTATATACCTATACATCTATATATATAAATATATACATATATACACACACACATATCCTTTATTAAACCCACTCTATCTATATATAGATATACAGATATAGATATACTGTATACATACACATTATTTGTGACAGTGTTGCAACTATTTTAACTATGAAATACACACATAATATCTAACCAAATGATGAAACCATTCAGGCGTTTGAATGAAGCACCACTGTGTTGAGCGGTGTAATGCTTCCACACAATGGTAGTCACGGTAGTGGCGACAAATCCAATAATTATTCCTCCAGTGCAGGTGGGGGAAACAGCCAAGTGTGTAAAAAATTTCTGGTTTGTCATTTTTGACAGTCGCTGCTACGGCGGCCCGTGTGCTGATTTGGTCTAATTACGTGCAGCCGGATAGTGGAGGGAGGGTTGGAGCGGAGGGGGGGGTACTGTCAGCACGCGAACGTGTGATAAACACCAGCACCGCCGCGACTGTCAGCGCTATCAGATCTGCGCGTGAAGCTATAGGTCTACCTCCAACCAACATGCCATTTCTCAATAACCGAACGCACCGTCTCTTTGTTTCTCCGGCGCTTTCATTTCTCATGGGCGCCCGGGAGATGAAAAGCATAAAAGAAAAAAAAAAAAAAAAACAATGTGTCAATTTTTGTAAGGTTTCCCCGCGCTCGGCGATGATGCATCAAAGTAGATGGGCGTTATTAGCATCTCAGATGGTTTGAATCCAGAGGGACGGCTGGTTTTTAAGTGACCCGGAGTGGAAAAAGTAAATAAATAACGATGGTTTATGTAATATCGGGATAAGCGGTAGCAGTGGTGCTTCTGATCAAACGTCTCGTAAAGCACTTTAAGGATGATGAACGGCTGCCGACGGCGGATTTGCGTGACGTACCTCTAAAAGGCTGAGATGAACTCCGACCAGATATGGCATGGGCGCACTGCAAAACAGAGACAAACCGCAGTCATTAGCAGCATAAAAAAACCGCTTTATTGCATTTTAAAAATACTAACAATTTCGAAAAAAACGGCGAGGAAGTAAATAACAACACAAGGATCTCTGTAAACCGACGCGCGTCACGACGCGAAACTTTAATGCGCTTCCCGGAACGAGCGCTGAAGGTGATTAGTGTAATTGGCGAGCGTCACT
The DNA here is from genome assembly GCF_018831695.1 of Puntigrus tetrazona. Taxonomy (NCBI): domain Eukaryota; kingdom Metazoa; phylum Chordata; class Actinopteri; order Cypriniformes; family Cyprinidae; genus Puntigrus; species Puntigrus tetrazona. The sequence goes on along the minus strand of NC_056720.1, from coordinate 15,677,734 downwards.
TTAGAGCGGGGCGAGGCAGGGCCGTGTAATTAGATAGGTTTTGGTAGCCGCTACAGCGCTCGCTCAATCAGGTTATGTGGCTAATAAGCTGCAGTCTCCCTCGCTGCATCTGTTAAGGCCACGGATTTAACTGACATGCAGGCACGCTGACACACACATGCACGGGGTGAGCCCCGTCACGTCATTGTTGTCCGTGAGTGTAACTTTGTTATGACAGCCTAATTCCCGTCATTCCTAATAGCGCTCATTATGAGCGATGCACAGCCTTATAATACGATAACGCTTTTTTTTTTTTTTTTTTTTAATTAGATAGCTGAAATACGATAAATCGACGAGGATGTCTGTGCCAGACTGGAAAACGGGCGCTGCTCTCAAAGCTGCGTTTATATCAACGACCACAAATATTTTCTGAGGAGCTGCGGTGTCAAGCATGGCAGCACAAGTCTGTCAATTTAAGGGTATAGGGTGTTCTGGTAGCTATAGAGCAGGGCTGTAAGTTAAGAGTGTGGTCACGGTTTTAGCCCACAGCCAGCATACAGAAATCAGTCTGCCGTATATGTTCCTGATGGGTGAAAGAAAAAAAAAAAAAAGAGAGATTGCATGCTGGACTTGGTGTGGTGGCATTAGTGCTAATAAATCATGTCCTTCATAAACCCTTTGAGATCTCAGACACGGTGAAAGATATTCATTAGGATGAGGGGTATTTCAGAAAGTAGTACTGCATGTTCAGAAGCTTCATGTTACTGATGGACCGATATATCGGCCAGGCCAATTAATGGCCTAAAGTTTGGCCGAGTTTTGAAAATGTACCTGCTTGGCCGATTAACAGAAGTCTGACCTTTTAATTTTTCTGTACATTATTTTTTTCATAGTTTAAGGGAATTTATAAGTACAACATTGTGCAAAGGAATTATCTTTTTAAACAATTTTTGTTTACAATTGTAATTCATATTTAAATTGTGCACACAAATGTGTGCGTATATATATTTATTTTTTTTTTATTTTTTTTTTAACCAACACTTTATAAATTTGTAATTTAAATTATATCATTCTAAATTATATATAAAAATGTAAAAATAATATTCTGTGCATTAGTTGAGATATTTATAATGATAAATGTCATGATATTAAAAATAATTCATTCATTTGTGTTCGGTCTAAATTCCTCTGGGGAAAAAAACCAAACAAACTGTAAAATGTTTAATTTATATGATGGTAAAACAGCTTGACATAGTCAAGATATTCATGATTCAAAAAATGAACAAATTCATTAATCAGATCTGAAAGAAAATTATGTAATTCATACAATTTTTTTTTTTATTAATTTATTGATGTTGCAAGTTACTGAAAATAAGATATACACATCTAGACAAATGGATAGATAGATAGATAAATCCATGTATGTATATTTTATGATATTAAATACATAGTTACATCGTTATTAAGCAGAAAGCAACAGATTTCCAAAGAACTGACTGATGACTGTTCCTGGTGCACAATATGTGCGCAATATTAAATACTTAGGCTTAGGATTTTTTACCAAAGAATGTGGCCATGTCCACAGAATTTCACAGGTTTCAATCAGCGCAGAAACCTAATTTATTGGCAATTCCTTTTTGACATACAAAGCAAACATCAACGCAAATTCAATTTGCGCAAAATTATACTAAATTAAACCTCAAAGCAGCGCAGCCCAAGCCTGAGTGAGATATAAATGAGACATTTGCGTGTGAGACAAGTGTGTTAGACATGCACGGCTCTTACCAGCAGTAATCCAGCAGGTGAGGAGGAAGTACAGGGATGAAGATGTGCTGCCAGTGCATAGGGTAGAGCATGGCGGTGGACCCATGCACGCATGCAGTTAACTACGACGAGAAAAAAAAAATACCAGACATGTGAGCTTCTTCATACGCCATCGTTTAATGCGTTATGCTTAAGGGGAACGTGTTTATTGTGAGCCAGCAGAGAATTAAGACAGTTACTCTTTTTATCTTAACATCACAAGCGCATTAAAACGTGCGCTTTTGTTTGTCACTTTTCTGATGTTAAACGTGCAGGTTCAAAGCCAAAATCAGGGCATCAATCGAGGGCCTAAAAATACACCAAAGCACAAGGTGTCAAATGCGTAGCGGCGATACAAAATTAATGATGCTTTATTGCTGTAACACACACACACACACAGAGTAAATAATCAGACTCTACGAGAAGCGAGCACTTAATTACGACGCTGGTGTGGATGTTTAATGAGTGAACACCCAAGTGACCCCTCAACCACACCCCGATTCCCCCTCATGGCTACCTAGCAGTTGTAATGACCTGTGTGGCACACGCGCACACGCCAGAGCTTCCTCATCTTCCAGATTAAAATAACATGATTAAATATGGAAAAAGAACAGAGGTCTGAAGGCTCCTCTGGGACTTCATTAGGGCAAATTGCCAAAGAATGAAACATGAGTTAGCCAAGAGAGACTGTGAGCTGTTGGAATACCGTGGGGAGTATGGGCTGGAAGAGGGGTCTTGACAATTGGAGCTTCCAGTAATGTGTGAACCATGGCTCGGAAATATCAAGAGACCCCCCCTGCTCACTGACACACACAATATCACAATTGACCAGCGAAACCAACCAAGCTTGGCTGGGGCACAACAGCTAGCTTCAAAGAGATCAGCTTTAATCCTGAATCACTTTTGTATACGTCCTCGATGGGTAAAGCTTGGAGTGTTGTTGTTGTTGTTGTTGTTGTGTCCGTTGAGTTCTGTGACATTGTGGTCGAACGCAACTGCTCCGGATAATACGTGACCTATCGAGTCAAGAAATAGCACAGCTTTAATTAACAGTAATTTAGTGCCGTGCATTATAACATATGCAAATTTGTTGTGCAGTTCTCTGAAAAGAAAGGAAAAGCTTTAGTTGTGACAGATCTAATTTCGTCCGGGCAATTTAGAAAGAAAGAAAATGAATATTTATGGCATTTCTCAGCAACTCAAGTTTGGTTGATATCAAAGCTTCGAGACCCGTTCTGTTCGAGATCCCTTTTTCTCAAGGTCCAATAAATGAATCATGCTGAGAGGTCACCGCACTGCAAAGAAACACTTTTCTTTGACTGTGTGAACAGACTGTCGTCTAGTTTCTTCGAGGGGAACCCTTACGTACCATGTAGAGATGGGTAAAAAAGCCTAATGGCGCATTCCAATTAATTCAACAATGTCCGCAGACAAGCTCAATTGGCTTGATTTATTCCTGACTTGAAAGTGAAGCCGCGCAGTTTTCTTTCAAAGACGAGGGCATGAAAAGGAGGTGGCGAAACCTAGATAAACATTAAAAGGTGGAATTCGAAAACAAATTAACTCTTGATATTTTTCCCACACGAGCTGTTCTGCTCGCAAACGAGGGATTCATCACAGCGTATGCGATTCTGCAAGAAAAATCAGTCATGACCTCCTTTCTGTGACAATTAAAGAGAAAGTTCAGAATAACTGTATCGCTGCCATTGAATCTCCAGTCGTACCCACAATGCACTGTTGGAGTGCTGCTCCTAATAAAATATTTGGCGGTCTTATGAATAATTAATAAAGACATGCCAAATGAAAAGAAAGCCAAATGGCCACAAAAGGCAAGGTATGCTTGATATTCCTTTAAATGAAGAAGTCATCCGCAAGAACAAATGCTGGATTACGGTTTGTTTGGATGCGGGGCTGGATCCTGCCGAGACCTGTGAGCTACCGCTGCCGTTAGCGGTAATGAGTGTGCTGGGGACATGTTAAGTGGGGGGTCTTCTCTATTACACAAAGGGATCCATCTATGAAAATATAACAGACCCAAAAAACCAATAACGAAAATCTAAAGAATCCCAAAGAACACATGAAACAATCCTTTAATGAAAAGGCGTTTTTTTACATGAAGACCAACAATTGCAACGTTAGTTTTACAGCCGTTTCATTAAGACATACACTTTTGGAGATAGATGTTTCTTTAAAAAAATGGCTAAATTAAACTACGTTATCATATGCAAGTTAAACTAAATCAGCATTGAGGAGATGTTCATATTTTGTTTGTGGGAGTCCTCAACAACAGGTCTGCATGCATTTAAGGAAAGCGTTTTTTTGACATTGTCTTATAATATTCATTTTCTGTTACCTTACTTGCTCAACAACTCGCAAACTGAATGATTAATTTTTCCAAACCTCTCTTTTGTATGATGCTAATTTGCAGTTAATTTCCAATTGGTCTTATTTTCATTTCATAATGCCTGTAATGCCTGATAAAACAGTGTTTGTGAATTTGCATTTTCATTGAGACCAATGTGAAAAGACCACAAGTAGGCAGGCAATATGGTAATGTTTTATGTTGACTCATTTTAATGATTCAGAGTCGACTCTTTCTTTTGAGAGACAATGCCTTTATGGTGCACTTTAAAACTTGTTTTCATTCACTTAGAGTTGTTTTACACACTGCATGAAAGGTTTTTGATTTTACAAAAATTCATAATAGGGGCACTTTAAAATAAAAAATGTTATAAACATAACTGCTTCTCATTTTAAATAAATATTGCTAGCTGTCAATATTGATATTGATAGATAAATATACTGATAGCTAATATATTGATAGCTGCGGATACAGACAGCTAATTCCTCTCATGCAAGTGCACAATGCAAATGACAGTTTGCAGTTGGCTGTAGTCTGTGCGGTGAGCTCAATCAAAGCTTGATCCAGACGGTGCTAACGCGAGGCGACAACACCATCATCCTTTGTTGCCACTATTTTTTGAAGTCAGTTTGGTGTGTCCCAGCCTTTAATCTAACCTTAGGCCATATAGTTACCTCATGTTACCCAGTAAATGTAAATGCATATACTGTACAGTAAAATGCAACCAAAACCAAACAAAAAAAAACATTTGATTAAAAATACCATAACATTTTATGCAAGAACCCTTAAATGCAGAAACTAAAGGCTGAGCTGATGTTCAAAAAAATAATTAAACTCCTGTTTATTAAAAAAATGACAAGGCAAAAGTTGAAAGCCTCTAACAAGATCAGCAACACAATTTGTTACTGCCGAGCAGCAAGCTAGAAGCCCTGAAATAGACCTATAAATTTCTCTTGAGAGGAAAGGAAAAAGATCTCGCTGTCTTGGTTCAGCGAACTTGGGATTTGCCCAATCAGGTGACAGTCACAGAACTCTCACTTCACAATCAAACCACATTCACACTCATCTCTAGGAGTACATTTGTACCATTTTGCCTTGCTGAGATATATTCCACAGATGAAGTATAAAGATATGCTTTGTAACACCTTTCCAGTGAACCCTGTCTATGTAAACAAGTTGACGAACATATTCCCTACATCTAGGGAGAAGCTGGGGTTCAAAAATATCCATGGCAACTTCTCCAAGAATAGACAAAGACCAAAAAAAAAAAAAAAAAAAAAAAAAAAAAGTCCCGTTCTTTGATAAGCACAACAAAGCTCACAGTGGAATCTGTGATTGGGGCAGACTGGAGACTAGAGGTGCGATTCCCCCTGACAAGGGTGACAGCGCCGCAGTCTGCACTGACTCCTGCTACCTGCGAGACTTCTCTCCCCTGGCCCTCTCCTTGTTTCCCAATTACCAAGCCTCGCTCTCCCCTCCTGTTGACAAACGCACGGCACCGAGCGGGGCGCCGACACAGGTGTATCGCTAACAAGGAGGTGGCATTAAAAAAAGAAAAGGTAGAGGTAGGGCGCAGGGCGCCAAACACCACTAATCCACCTCCCACTGCAACACGATACCACAAAGAAGAGAACAGGAAGTGCCGGAGGAAGATAAAATGTCTATTAAAGGTGTGGTAAAAGAGATGCTTGAAGAAGGAACGAAAATAAGATGGCATTGCTGAGTAGAGCGTAAAAAAAGCGGAGAGTGCGAGGCCGAAAGGAACCTCAGTGGCTAACACCACAGGCCAAGACGGGATCGGGTCTTGTTAGCATACCACTGACAGCATGATGAGAAGGCGGCTGTCAAGACTCGGGGCCGGCCGAGGGGGTCTCGCAGATGAAACGCACCAGGGCCTCCCAGTTGACTAGTTAGAGGGATCCTGATGCAGCACAATTATACTGGCACATGACAAGACTGCATGGGCGGCTGCCTCCCGGAGCCTGCGACATGGTTTTAAAACAGTGGTACTCCTTACCTCTGGTCACAAAACAGCAATAAGTCAACTGATGCATTGTTGTTAGATCATGATTTATTCTTTTGCTTTCCAATACAGGCAAGTGCGCGGCCATGTTCTGCTAGACTGACACAGCAGGTTCACTAGGGGCCCGAACACTCAGGGTCCGCTGGCAGCATGCATAATGCATTGGCTCTCTTCCTCTTTCCTTCTCTGTCTTTATCCCGTTGGCTCGCTGGAGAAACGGTAGCGGTAGGCTGACCACACCGTGGCCACTGTCATATGCCCTCTCTGAACAATTCAGGAAATTGGCCGTATGTCTACACTCGCGTCTACAAATTCTTAGCGGAATGTACCATATGGGTCTTCCTATAGTTGCTTGGAACTCCCAAGGCTCTCGAGAAGACGACGGATGGTTTTGGGATCCGAGATGATGAAAGTCTTCTCTGAGGTGGAACCTTAATATCACTAGTCTTCGTAGTAACTCTTTTGGCATATTAGTTCCGTAAACTCAAGGTCGCTCGCTCCCATCTTGCAAAGCAGTAAATCAAGTTATGGGAGAGTGAAAAAAAAAAAAAACAATTTACCCAAGAGACTAATGATTTGCACATTCTAACCCCTCGTGTCAGTGAGCACACGGAATGAAGGCGGCAGCCCGGAGGAGTGAAATACTCCACGGATAGGGTCATTCTGACAGCCTCCTCCGGAGCCAGAGGGTCCGAGGGGAGCCCCTCGGTTCCGGCACTGTCGGCGAGCGCACCGCAGATGCTCCGGGGGGGAATTGGAGAGAGATAGGGAGCGAATGACATCACTCGCCGCTTCTACACCAACTGTCGTGAAAGTTTGGACCATCGTCCGCCCCCGTGCGATAAGCGCCCACTCCCTTTTCCAGGCAAGAAGAGCCAGACAGAAAATATGTGGAAGAGTCAGGGATCCAATAAGTGATAATTTAAAGCTAACAGACTTCAGCCCAGTGAAACACCCGAAAAAAAAAGAGAACTGAATCAGTGTAGAGTATTTTTTGAAATGTTTAGGATTATTGTAGAAATGTTTTTTTTCTTACGGTTTAATTAATGACATGCAGGTCATCAAAACAACTTATTACGATATTCACCGTATCATGAGGTAGTTGGCAATATGTAGCCCTAGAGAGTAGAGAGTGTAATAAGATCTACATAATATGGTCTGTGATTCTGCTTTTTCCACCGTTGTGAGAACTTTCAAGTCCTGGGAGCAAAACAAATAAATACGTCCATTATGTGTCATGTTAATTAGAAACAAATGAAAAATACATTTCTGAATATATAGAAATAGTCCTGGTGGTTCCCAAAAGACATATCCAAAAGATATTTTATATGCGTTGTGTAAAAACAATGTATATTATTATTTTAAGCAACGTAAAAGCTGTCTGATGTGTAAATGAGGACGCCAGCAGAAACTCACAGTGCTAAGCTTGCTTGAGGTAATGATGATGCGTCGCTCATGCAGCATGCTGGCGTAGAGGTGCAACATGTTGTTCACATCCACTGCTACAAAGTACTCTGTTAAATTTCTCTGGAAGGAAGAAAAATATGGTTGATTTAGAAGAATTATGGTATGTACACAAGTCACACTTAATGTATAAATGCCATTTCATTGTTAAAATCGTATTCAGTTTCATTATATATTTTGTGTCATGTCTTGTTTTTATGTTTTGATTATATTTTATGGGTTTTTGTCAAGGTTTTGTTTGATATTTAGTTTTGTTTGATGTTTTTTGCTTGATGTTTGCTTCATGTTTATGTTTTTTAATGTTAATTGATTTATAATTGGTATAATTACACTGTTTTAATGTTTTGTTTCTTGTTGTGTTGTAATGTTTTATTATTTGTTTTGTGTTACGGTTCCATCATTTGAATTGTTTCAATTTTGTAAGGTTTTGTTTCATGTTTTTTTGTTTTAATTTATGTTCTGTTTTTGTTCAGTGTTTTATTTTATATTGGTCAGTTTTTAATGATTTGTTTGGTTTCGTTTCATTTATTGTAATTTTTTTTTTTACTCGTTTTACTGTAATTTTTTTATTCGTTTTTATGCTTTGTTTCTTAACGTTTTTTTTTATACTTCGTTTTGCTTCACGATTTATGATTCTAATGTTTTATTTGATATTTTGTATTGCTTCATGTTTTAATGTTTTGTTTTCGCTTCTTGGCTTTTAATGTTCTGTTTTTATATTTTGTGTCATTTTATTTTTGATTTTTTTAGATTTTGTTTTGTGCTTTCTTTGATCCGACATGTACAGTAATGCAATTACTATCATACTTGTGGCTAAAATTTGTGTCTGGGTTAAACATACTCACATTTTCAGGTATGGTGGGGAGTCCATTAATATCAGGAGCTATGAAGTATGAATGCTGCAGAAAACAGACAAGAAAACATGAAGGTCACCATTACACAACCTTCCAGTATTTAGTGTTTATAGAACCTCCAACTTACTGTCTGTTCCACAACCAATAAATAAACCGCGGTCGGCCTGAACTATGTCTGTGCTTGTTAACATCATACATACAGACAACAGATACGGATACATGAAGTCAACAAACGCCGATCCCCTGTGGACACTACCGGAGGAGGCTCCCCGCATCGGAGAGAAAGTCTTTATTAAGGTACAAAAGCCAACTGCTCTGTTCTGACAGTATCAGAGGGGTCTGCCAGGCGTACGTTTGAACAGGCGAGCAAGTTTAATGTCTGGATCAAAGAGGCTCCGAAGCAAAGATCCCACGCTGCCTGCTAACTTTAGCACTTTTGTTTGCCTGTGTGGCGTGCTCCGCTCTTTCCCAAGGCTGGGTCGCGATTCGTCATGCGTAAAAAGTACCCATCTGTTGCTCCGCGCATAGGTTCAACTTTTGCTGCCTTTGCGTATGTTCCACAAACAAATACAAGTGCGGCTAGCGTCCTCTAATACTCAAAGACGCTTTCAAATATTCCTCTCGGATGCTGTGATCACGTGACTCTGGCAATCGAACCAAGTGCTGTGCAATGTCAGAAACTATTTATCTGCGCTCTGTGTGTGTGTGTGTGTGTCCGGAGTGCTTTCGCTATAATCGCGCGAATATAAACAGTTCGAAGATATCAATAAAGCAGATTGACCAAGTTGTCTTCTTCATGTGCTGACATGTGTTTATTTTCCCATACCGAGCAGCTGATTGCCCTCCGTGTCGTGGACTGCAGTTCCAGCTGGCGGTGGCCAACACTTTGCAGCCGTGTTTATAAAAATCACACATTATCAGAGTGCTTGTTATCACCGCGCTCTGTCTGCTGCTCCCTGCAGTGTGATCAGAATCCCAGACCCTACACCCTACACCACTCCCCAACACACACACACACACACACACACGTCAGATTTAAACATTACTGCCCACACAGTGTTAATGGAAACCTCTCCTATCACCAAGACCCTCTTTCCAAATTCCAATAGCGAACGAACATTTCATGTTGCCAGTCGTTTTGACTTCAGAGAAATGAAAGAGGAAGACGGCAGTGTTTAGTGAACCCACCACCTGCTGGGAGACGGTACAGACAATTCCAAGAAACCCCTTCGGATGACCTGATGTGCTTTTAGATTACAGGCTAAGGGCAAACTGTTGATAACCAATCTTTAGCAAAAGCAAACTTCAGAACTAATGATGTCAAAGTCGATAGTCAGTTTAATGTAATGTGAAAAATAAATGCGTTTTAGATCTACTGGATATACGATTGTTACGTTATTATAAAACACAAAATTTGAACTACATACCAACAGTATATAACTAGTTTCATTACTTTTTAATATATAATTATCTGACAGCCAGTGAATGTATAGTACTGGACATGTACTAGACTAGAGTGTGATATTAAAATTAAAGCTTGGAGGGAAAAATAAATAAATAAATAAATAAAAATAAAAAAAATCACACATGTTTTAATGCAAAGTTATTGAGCAGATATTCAAGGGTGCAGTGTTTTGTTTTTTTTTTTATTCAAATTTAAATGAAAAGATAAATGTAGGCTAATGGGCAGAGCATCAAGGAGATTGCTTGAGCATAATTGCCTTTTGCTTTTAATACAAAAAACTTCTGATATTTGAAAAGAGAATACAGCAGTGTGGAAGAGCATGAATCATTTAGCAAGTTTGATTGTTTTCCAGAAAAGAAAAAGAAAAACTGACAACAAGACCAAGGATGGGTTTTTGCCATATTTTTTAAAAAAGAATAGAGCTGGTTTATTTGGCAAAATTGGAGAGCTGTCTCCCATGCGATTAGGGCAGCGGCTCCAAATTTCAGAACTGCCCCATTCTCTCTCTCTCTCTCTCTCTCTCTCTCTCTCTCTCTCTCTCTCTCTCTCTCTCTCTCTCTCTCTCGTTTCATCCCTCTCCCTTTAGCACACTCACTCTCCACTCACCGACAGTCTGCTTCCTGGATCCTGCACTACTTGCCCATTGGCAAAATGTAAGTGGTTGCTCTTGCAAAAATGAAGGAAAGAATATAGACAGATTAGATGGAGAGATCAGACAGACAGACAGACTCAAACACAGACAGACAAAAAAAAAAATAAATAAGACTGCAAAATACTGACAGATGGACGGAACGAGATGCAGAGTAAAAGAATGATGGATAGAATGACAGACTGTAAGAAACAACGGAATGATAGAAAAGATAGGATGAAAGAACGATTAATAAAAGAATGCTAAATGAAGTGATTAGTGGATAGAACGAAAGATACAGTATGATAGATAGATAGATAGATAGATAGATAGATAGATAGATAGACAGATAGACAGACAGATAGACAGACAGATAGACAGACAGATAGATAGATAGACAGTAAAAAGAGAATGATGCAATGAAAAAATGATTGGCAGAAACAGGCTGATAGAGAGAGAATAACAGAACTATAGAAAAAAAGAGAGAGAGAGATGATAGACAAATATAGAAAGAAAGCATGATACAATGAAAAAATGATTGACAGAAACAGACTGATAGAGAGAATAGCAGAACAGAGAGAGACACAGACAGACAGATTGATGATAGATAGATAGATAGACAGATAGAAGGACAGTTGCTGAATGTACACTATAGCTGCTGCGTCTGAGTCATGTGTAACTCTGTCCAGTGTTTGTTTTGAGAGCCAGAGGCCAGCGGTTCCACTTCTGCTTCTAAACAAAGCACCTACCACGCTCAGATTCACTGGTGTATTCGGCTTTGGCACGGGGTGGGTGTGCAGCGTTTCCAACATGTCGTTCAAGTCATCTTCCTGAGAGGACAAAAAAGACAAATATGAAAAACCAACAAATGAAAAAAAAAACAACCAAAGGAGCACGAAAGAAAAACAACGGCAACAGCAAAGCGCTTCCATGATTTAAAGCGCTCGCCGTAAAGTATTCCTACAGCAGTCTGCAGAAGAGAAATATATCCGACTGACACACATTTAACGAGCGATCCTGAGGTTAAGAGACGGTAAGCTAGGCTGCGGCAGACGCTTATTATTCTGGGGATGATTTATGGCGAACATTGGCTGTTCGTAATTAACCAAAGGTCCTTGCTCAGAGCGGGCGGCTTTAAGAAGCCATTGGAGAAAAGCTTTGCCACAAAACAGGCCTCAGGATTATAACGCTGAGCTTTTACGAGCTTTTATGACAAGAGCGCAATTTACCCTCTCAAACTT